>NW_026892579.1:0-37500 GCF_033815535.1 Pezoporus flaviventris
TCATTTAAAAAACAAACAATATTTGATTCTACTAACTGACTCAGGAGCCACAAAATCCATCCATCCCAAGAATCTTCATTGCTCTTCTTTAGAGTTTTTACAAGAGTTGTAAAAAAGTCATTACTGCTCATAGCATAAAAATATTTTCCTATTAAAACAGTGGCCTGCTTTTAATAAATCCCAAAGTTATTGTTGGCTCTGGAATTCCAACATGTAACCAAATGAATATTTTTTTGTGTGCAAGTCATGAAACTTAATATACTCTGTAAAACTGTTCAAATCCTTCAACAACTCATTTAGTCTATGCAGATGTCAAGAGACACAAAGCTGTATTTTAAACTATTATATAGCTATGATGGGCCTTTCTTTCACTACTATTATCTCCATAAGCAGGAAAGGCTATATTGGCAAGATTTTTCCTGGGTTGCTGTGGAAAGGAAATTTGCTATCCAGAGGATAACCTACTTCAGAGCTTTAACTGCAACTGTAGTACCTTTCATTAGAGAGGTAACAGCAGTATCTACAGGTAAGTTTTTTATTTGCATTGCAGCTTACTCAGGTAAGTTGTTGGTAATCAGACAAGTTTCCTTGAGCTAAAATTTGATCTACTAAGGTCAAAGGAAATGTAGCCATTACATTTGATACTGCTGTGATTTCACCCCATGTTGTTAAAGCACAAAAGATATCCCCAAAAGGTCTGTTAATAGTCAGTCATTTTTGCACCTGAAGGAAGACAGGTTTGACTGTGATCTCAGCTTCATCCACATGGAAGGGTCCTCATTGAACCATGGCAAAATATCATATTGATTTTTTTTTTTCATGACCAAAACATTTCATATTTACAGTTATTAGCTTCTGCACCTTCAAAGGCACCTCGTTCTCAGCACCCTGAGAACGTGCAGACTGAGAAGGGTCAAACAACTGAGCTTCAACAGCATTTGGGTTGAGGCTTACATAGGGTTACAGGGTGTTCAAATAGATATCCTGAGGAAAGGCACCTAAAATCTATACAGGTCCCATTTTAGGTGCCAAGCTATGCTGCATCTTCCCTGACAAGTCTGAAATAACAGCAGAACTAAATTAGGCATCTATCTTTTTAGTTAGCTATGCTAATGAGAACCCCATGTTTCATAAATTGTAAGGCCTAAGGGGATCATTATGATCATCGTGATCATAAAATCTTATTTACAGTATGACTGTTAAAAAATTCACTGGGTAATTTTACATCTAGCTCATAATCCTTCTTTGAACTGTGATATGTATTTTTGAAATTTGAAGGCTTTAGATGATGCAGAGCATACCAGAAGTGGGAGAGAGTCTCAGAAAATAAGCCTTGCTAAAAGTTGTTCTCAGTTTAAATTGGAGAGATGGGCTGCTTGAAAGGGTGTTTTGTAACAGAAACCTACCTGCACCTTTACAGTACATCTAGGACCACCAGCAGAGATATCCATCTATAATGTGGAATGTGTCTGCTTGAATTTGGTTGGCTTGAGTACATTTTCTCTGCCTGAGATGGCCACTCAATGTTTTTCATCCTTGTAATATCCTGTCCTGGGTTCAGCAGTAGCAGTCATTTTTCTCCTTCTCAGTAGCTGGTGCAGCGCTGTGTTTTGACTTTCGGCTGGGAGCAGCACTGATAACACTGATATTTTTAGTTGCTGCTCAGTAATGTTTACTCTGACCAAGGACTTTCTCAGTCTCATGCCCTGCCAGGGAGGAGGGGAAGCCAGGAGGAAGCAGAGACAGGACACCAGACCCAAACTAACCAAAGAGGTATTCCATACCACAGCACGTCATGCCCAGGATGTAAACTGGGGGCAGTTACCCAGAAGGGGCTAGATCGCTTCTCAGGTCCGGCTGGGTATCTGTCGGCAGGTGGTGAGCGGTTGTATTCTCTTCCCTTGTTATTTCCCTTATCGTTATTATTATTGGTGGTAGCAGCAGTGATTTGTGTTATACCTTAGTTACCGGATTGTTCTTATCTCAACCAATGGGAGTTACATTCTTTTAATTCTCCTCCCCATCCCTCCAGGAGCGTAGGGAGGAAGAAGTGGGGGGAGTGAGCGAGCAGCTGTGGGGTTCTGAGTTACTGTCTGGGTTTAAAACATGACATATCCATATAGAGAAAGGCTGATCAGGTCCCAGATTCAGAGAGGTCACGTAACTTAAAATGACATTTTGAAAAACAGTTTTCCATTTTTATATTTCTAAAATCCTTCTTACCACCCATGAATATCTGTGAAACCCAGGTGGATTGTGAGCACCAAACACCTTGGAACCAGCTGCATAACTCCCAGTGGCTCTTAGTTTTCTCAAATGGAAAGGTTTGTTGACCAAAGGCTCAGTCTGTGACCCTGAACCATTATAAAAATTGCCTGCTCACTGAGTTACTTTTCAGAAAACCTTCCATAAGTGATTTGCTGACAGGACAAAGCAGACATAAGGGATTGTTTAAACAAACGCAGCATGGCACCCAGTGCCCGAACCAGCTGCAGTCACCAAGCAGCCTCTGCGAACTTCCCTCATCAGCAGAGGTGGTGGTGTTGCTGGTAGAGGCAATGCCTGAAGACCTGCCACGATGTCCGTCCTTGTCCTTCCTCAAGAAATTCCTCTGCTGGCAGCCATTTTAGCGGAGGGATACTTTCTCCTCCTTCTTTTGGAAGCTGGTTCCTATGGTTTCTTTTAACCCCAGCTGCAGCTTCCCTCCCTGTACTAAGGAAGCACTCTTCAGCCACCTCTGCTCTGAAGGACAGGCAGAAGACATTATACATAAATGGGGAAAAATGTGCTGGGGAGCAATGTGGGGTATGGGCACACAGGGGACTCCATGAGCTGCCAGGAACCGGCCCCAGAAATGTTGGCACAACTCCAACCTGAAGCCAAACTTGCTGATTGTCTTCTTGTTCAAAGCAGCCTAAAAGAGGAAAATAAATATCTTATAAAGGAGTCAAAAGGGAAACACTGGGTCTCAGACAGTGAAAAATAGGATGCTGTGACCTTCTACAAGCCTTCTTTAGCATTCTTGTTTGAAGTGGTGATTTTTAAAGAAAGCTCTTCAGCAAGAGGAAGATCTAGAGAGCAACTAAAGCTGTGTTTTATTTATTGCCTTACCTTTTTTTCTTTTTTTTTTTTTGTGAAAAAAATGGACTGTACTTCAGGGTTATTGTAAGAATTAATTAAGAAAAATAACATTATAAATTCAGGTGGTTTACAGAAGTGGGTTAAAATTAACCTGACTTTGTCTATTCTATGTGAGGACACCTAGTAATACAAACTTCACCCTTTAGAATTACCAGGAGGAGGTAATTAGAATCCCTAATGAAGTTGCTTTGGTCTAACACCAGATTACAATTAATGTCCGATGCATACCTAATATATCATGTAGCACTGGGGGGGAAGAGGTAAGGTTGGTTGGTAGCTTTTCATGTGAAAATATATGTTTTGATATTGGGTTTTTTCAATCTTATATTCACAATATTTTCTGGTCTTACAATGTTTGTTTTAGGAATACCACAACAGCCTCATAAAAGGATTTTGTGCCAAATCACTGCTATGTATGTACTCTCAACCTCATTGTAGATTTTATCTGGGAACATGTATGTGAGTTCAGTCACTTTGATGCAGAACAGCTAAACAGCAACCAGAAAACTTAATTTCAGTATCAAAGTGAAGTTAGGATCTCTTACCTTAAAATGGTGTGTTTACAGGCAGGCATCTGGAGAAGCCCATCAGTGCATGAGACATCTGTACCTACATGAAGTCAGGGTCTGACACTGCAGTTACCTTGGAAGATTACATCAGCAAGCTATTTCAGCTGAAAGAGGATATACAGTTCAAAATTTACTTGCATTTTTTACTGATTTTAGTTTAATTTGTAAAGCAACACTCCTAAATATTTTGTATTTGTTACTTCATCCTTCAATTTTTAATTTATTATTTAGAAACTTGCCTATTTTCCATTTTAAAGTGTAGCTGTTGTCCATTTCGTAGAATCGTAGAATCATAGAATAGTTAGGGTTGGAAAGCACCTTGAGATCATCTAGTTCCAACCCCCCTCCCATGGGCAGGGACACCTCACACTAAACCATGTCACCCGAGACTCTGTACAACCTGGTCATGAACACTGCCAGGGACGGAGCATTCACAACTTCCCTGGGCAACCTATTTCAGTGCCTCACCACCCTAACAGGAAAGAACGTCTTCCTTATATCCAATCTAAACTTCCCCTGTTTAAGTTTGAACCCATTACCCCTTGTCCTGTCACTACAGTTCCTAATGAAGAGTTGTCCCTCCCCAGTATCCCTATAGGCCCCCTTCAGATACTGGAAGGCTGCTATGAGGTCTCCATGCAGCCTTCTCTTCTCCAGGCTGAATGGCCCCGACTTCCTCAGCCTGTCTTCATACGGGAGGTGCTCCAGTCCCCTGATCATCCTCGTGGCCCTTCTCTGGACTTGTTCCAACAGTTCCATGTCCTTTTTATGTTGAGGACACCAGAACTGCACACAATACTCCAAGTGAGGTCTCGCAAGAGCAGAGTAGAGGGCAGGATCACCTCCTTTGACCTTCCTTTGTCTCTGTTTTTAGAATATACCATTTTAAACAATGATCTCCCTGCCAAAATTAAAAATGTTTTTTTCAGCTGACTAATTTCACTACCTTTGCAATAAATTTCTCTTTCAGAGCATCATAACTCAAATAACAGCGATGAGTTCAGAACAGCATTATAAATGGTGTACAACTAGACAAAAATATTTGTCAGCATAATTTCACGTCTCTGCCATCTCTTTTGGACACAGACAGGAGATTTATTTTCCAGCAGCATCTCAAGCAGTGGCCTCCACTTTGTGTATACGATTATTTGTGTCAAAGCAATTTTGCATGCTTCTCAGCTGTGCTGTTAAAGGGTGGCTGAGATCTCTGACATTTTGCAGTTGCATGCTGGGAGAAGTAGTCCCCCACAGGGCATACTTCCCCATATTAAAAGGATTACAATCTCCCCATTTTCTGCATATCTGATTTAGACCTTCAGCTCCATGTGAGCTGCCAGTGCAATCATTCAGTTGGGCAACATTTGTAAGTTTCTTTCTTAAGTTTTCCAGCCTGTTTTAATACACAATATCTGTTCTGTTCAGATCTTGGCTGTGTTGAACTTTCTTTTCTGGAACTGCAAAATATCATAAGTTTGGCTGCCTAGCACCACTGTCTAATGTAATACTCCCTAACCCGTCTTTAAAAAGCCTGCCAAAGTCAGATTACTGCAAACATGAAGATCAGATATGTCTAATATAACTTTAGAAAAACCATGCGCTGTTTCCGCATCGCTATTATTGGTCTGGAAAGAAAAGCAGCAAAAACGATTTGACATCTACTGTCTGCTCTGGTAGTTGTGGTAGCTACTTAGAAGAAAAATGTATAATGTATATGGCAGTCCTGCAGGATATCTACGCTTATTTTAATAAAAATTCTGTTAAGTCTGCAAGCCTCATTTACAACCCTATACTGCTTTCCTCATTAAAAAAAAAAAAAACAACCAAAAACCAAACAAAAAATAAAACAACACAAACCCAAACCAAAAAAAAACCAACTTTCAGAATGTATTCTCATTCTATACTGAAAGTGTCCATACCTGACACAACCAGACTTTTCCCCCACAGCTAAAGGAAATGCCTCCTTCTATTTCTGCGTCAACCTAACATGAAAGCATTCATAGCAGTGGCTCAGGAAAGGTGTGTGTTTTTCAGACATACAATTTTCTGTTCCTCGCAGAGGTACAGCCATCATAACATTGAAAGAATATTTTCAATTATAAATGTCAATGTAAATGAAAATATGTTCTATGTACTGTCAGACAATCCTCCTGAACTCAAGACTATTTCCCCAGTTAATTGAGCTGAGATACATCAGACACAGGGTTTCTTTCTGAGAGATGCACATAGTCCAAATTTCATGGAGCTGTTAAAAAGACCTCATCAAAATTATATTGTTGTAGCTCATTGTAATGTCCACAGAGCATAAAAAATAACTCTAGAAGTCCATTTTGCTACAGATAAACCTTTTTTTTCCCTGTTATTAAAATTGATATTACAACGAATCTTCTAGACCATAACTAAGTCACAGTTATGCAAAATATCTGTAGCTAGTACAGTAATTATCGTATAACTAGGAGGGCTCCAGGACATTATTTCCAGGTTCTTCTTCTGATGTGCAGTCTTTTCATGAAAAGATGAGCTCAGACAAAGCTGGCACAGAGGTGCTGAAACCAGGAGGAGGAATGGTTACCTTGAACCATTTCAGTTTGGAAATTATTGCTGTAAAATCAGTGGGACTGACTCAGGGCAAAGCGAGTAAACTTTAGCCACGCTTGTTTGGCATCAGTGAGCTAAAAACCTCACTGAAAAGGAGAATTGTATCTCTGTACTGTTTGGATTGCCTTCTCTTTTGCACTTCTTATGAGCACTCCACAGTGCCTGTTCAGAACCTGAACTTTATATTTCAACTCCTTTCTGTCAGAGGGAATAACACCAAAAGTACAACCACCTGTGAGGAGTGTGCAAATATGGCAGACTGATCCAGTGAGTTTATTCTCCAAACAGTGTTTGATCCACACTCCTTGAAGTGAAAGAGATGCAAACAAGACACCTTCTGGCTATTTCTGAAAACAAGATGCCTTTGCTTCCGGAGTACTGGTCATGACAGTCTTTCCATGTTTAGTGCTGAATGTTTCTTAAAAACTTTTAAACTTATTGTAGTCAGAGTGCCTAAAAAGTGCTATAAAATGGATGTGCAGTGATTGAAAGCCAGAATGCACTGTTAACAGAGTAGCCAGCTCTTCAACTCTCAGCTGTCTTCTCCCCAGACCCTGGTGAGTGTCATGCTGACAACACAAAGAATAAAAAAGTCTGCATCTTTTGTAGTTTGCATTGCCCTAACCTCCTCTCTTCAAGTGCTTGCCCTAATTCATGGCCTCCTGAGAGACACACTGTCAGCAGTCTGTCATGGGCCCTGGTGTCCCCTTGTACATCGTTTGAAGGTCAGTCACTCACACTTACATGCATCTCAGATGCCTTCCCAGTGGTGAAAAGGCAGCTAATTCTGCAGGGCCAGGAGCAGGAGAACAGCAGCTGGTTGGCTGGAAACAGGCAGCTACTCTGGGTGTACCCAGGAAAAGAATAATAGCATCTCCTTTGAGCTAACCTGCACGTGCTGCCTATTCCATGGCTTTTGGTGGAGTCCTTACTTCCAACTACAGCAGTAGGGACCAGCTAAGCACCAATCATTATATCCCATTCATATAATTGGTGGAAACAGGACTGCAGAATCTTCCATGTCTTAATACTGGGCCTGTAATCTCTAGATAAATACTGCCTCTGCTAGCAAGCTGTCATCAATTATAACAATATACTCAAAAATATTTAATGGTTCCAGTGTTAATCCCAGTCACATCTCAGTTTCTTAACACTCTCTGGCCAAAGTAACAGATACAGATAATAAATTAGTCCTTTGAAAATAAATAATTAAATACCAAAACTATTTTTGTGATTAGACAAACATTTCAGTGGGTATATGAATCTTTTTTACATGACATTCACAGCATAAGACAGACATATTTTTCCACATTAAGGTCTTAAGATAGGATATGCCATCAGTCCACTCCTCAGACAATTAGCATATTAGCTAAATTTGCTGACAGGCATTCTGTGTGAGATTTATATCTCTTTTCAGTCCAAGTGAAATATTTGTCTTTCTGCACTGTTTTCCAAGAACATACAGCATGTTTGAGAGCTTTACTGTCCTATTTTGATAACTAAGTCCAAAACTAAGTTTAAAATGAATTGCCCAACCCTGCTCTCATGAAATGTCAAACTGAAGCTGGCGAAAGAGGAAAACGGATCATAGAGGTGGCATTCTCGGGGAGCTAACTGGTGCCATTATGCTTTAGGCTCTCTCCATTGCTACACTGCATACCCCTACTTGGAGGGGTTTATAACTTGGCTGCAAAAATGTTTTCTGGGTGAAACTTGGCAGACAAAATCTTAACTTGAGAGCAAATACATTTCAAAACAAATTTACACACACACAAAAAAAAAGTAGAAAGAAAGAAGAAGAGAAAAAGCTGTCTACAATGAGGCTTTGAGCAATGCATAGCCAAACTTAGTCAATCTGGTATGCCACAATACAGCCAGCAGAGACCCATGCCACCCCTGAGTAGGCTCTGCCCATTCTGTTCCCACTGTTCCCTGCTTTCATCCTAGAAAACACAGGTTTCTCCCACTAGCTCAACTAAATCAAATGTGGGCACTTGGAAGCAACCACCATGCCTGCAGGAGGAGACAGGGCTGGAAGAGCTTGTCCTTCTTGGAGATGCTGCACACATAGAGGTAAGAGCTCAGGATCACCGTCTTGTCCCTGCTCTTAAAAGCCTGTGGCAGAGCTGGGGCCCAGCCTTTCCATGGGAAAGATTTGATGGCTCCTTGAGTGGGGTTTTGCAGACACCCTTCTAGCACTCACACCCTCTGTTTGCAGAATGAGGAGATATCACAACAGCACGGCTCTTCAGTCGTGTTCTTCCTGTAGGACTATCAAAGAAAGTCAGATACTTCTTAAGCATTTTAAGATTCCCAGTACAAGACACAGTGCAAGCTGTTGCCCATTTCACAAGTAGACCACCACACACAAAGTGGTTTCAAGAGCCTTAGAGTCAAAGAGAGAATTGTCCTGTCCCACTTACCTACTCTTATGACAGTGTGCTTCAGGTGCAGTAAGCAGGTTTCAGTTCTGTCTTAAGTTATTCTTATCTGGGCCATGGGCCAGGCCCCAAAGATTATCCCAGAGACCTGCAGAGCAAAAACCCACTAATCTCACCTGAATATGTGATAGATGCAAGAAACTCTTCACTTTTCCTGGTCAGGCTGATGTACTCCCTACTTTTACTGCAGTAGTCATGCTATATGGTATGAATATATGGTATGGCTGGACCACTTGTGTGACTCTGTGTGGAAGATGAGAAAGGATTCATGTGTGCCCCCCACCTTGTTTTTATTCATCAAAAATGGTAACTCTATTTGAACTAAAACTGTTTGTTAATTCTAGCTAAATTAAGGACAGAGAAAAAAAAAAAAGAAAACGGTTTCTGATTAATAAGAAAGAAATACAGAAGTTTCAAAACAGTTATTTCAGCACTTCCAAAATGAAGTGCTTTGCTTTTCTGGATTAGATTCAAAAAGCACATTAAACAATATTCCACTAAAAAAAAAAGAAAAAGGAAAAGAAAAAGAAAAGTAAAAGAAAACAAAGCAAACCAGGCAGAGAAGGAACTGATGGCATATAGCCCATAGTTTGGCCAGTCTGTTTATGTATGAGAAGCATTTTGAACATCCTGTCTTCCTGGAGAGGGCACTCACTCACCTTTGAACAACAGAGTTATTCTGATTTGTCCATTTTGCCCCCATGAAAGTTCATTTGCTTCAACCCACCCAGAATTCCCAATCTCTGGGTGGTTAGGAGATGCACAAACTTGGTTTAACATCCCTGCTCTGACTCAAGCTCAAAGAAAAAGCATCTTCACAGTCTCCTTCTCAGCAATGAAGTAAGAAAAAGAGCAACACCTGGTAAAAATTCTGAATTCAAACCACAGACTTTCTTATTTTCTATTTTGTCTATTGATCTCAGAAATCAAGTTATGGACTGAATGAATTCACATAGACCAAACATAAGTTCTAGTAAATCCTGTGTAACTTCCCCAAAAATATCTATCTTTAGTTCCTCAATGCTGTCCAATGAAATATCATTGTGTCAAGTCTGTGAGAAACGAGACCAAACAATGACTCACAGATTTAATGAGGCAACATTGTTCTAGAAGTACTCTTCCTAAGCTCTAGAAGCAGTGAAAGACATATATGAAGTCATGAAAAGAATAAAACTATGCAAGATAATATCCATCCTAAACTTCTGGTTTGGAATTTTAGCTTGACCACTCAGATTATATTTTTTCTCATTTTCTTCAGTTCCTCTGCCTCTAGGAAGAGAATAAGTGCAAAATTTATTCTCTGGAATTTCTATTGAAAAAATACATCACTTCTTTGAAACACACTTTAGCTCATATCTCAAATAATAGTCTAATGAGGCCTTGAGCCTGCAGGTGGGCATATAACTTTATAGTACTGTCAATAAACTATGAATTTCTAGGAATAACATATAAATGTGGACAATAAATATCAAAGTCAATGCCTGATTTTACAATGAGTAGGAAAAGTAAATGCTAATGCTATGAATTCAGCTCTTTCTGATCAACACGCAGCTCCTGATGCACAAACATTATTAAATTAAATTTCTGACATTTGATTAGATGCATGCATCCAATATATCTTTTGACCCTATCATCTACTCAAACTAGCTGGTAGAGGAATTATCATTTAATGTGTCCTTCAGTGCAAGAGGTCTCAGAGACTGGTTTCTCACCAGTTCCCAAAAACCAAGCAGAAAATCTCATCTCGGGAGTTCACTCAGATTTACCTGTTCTTGAACATTTTCTGCTTCTTCTTTCCTGTACACTCATTGAAAATGATGCTATATGTATACTAAATTATGAGTTTTCTATATTGTTGTACCAAGAAAATTACAGCTTTAATTAAATATCCTCTATGAATGACCAACCCTTTAGAGCTTATGTAAACTTGCAAGCTTTTCTTGCAGAAGACACAACAGTGTTAAAAAAAATAGGACACCTCAGTTATTTGGAATCACAATAGCTTCAGCCATAGATGAAATTAAATCAAACGTAAATTTTAAAAAATGGCATAAAGGAAACCCTGGTATCTTTATCTAAGGAATGCCATGGATGCCACCCTTAAAAGACAGCTGCAATAAAAGAAATGATGGGGTTAAATACTGAACATATTCTACTTACAAAAAGTGAAGTTCAGGTGTGTAATCTAATCTAAACCCTGTTAATTTTGTTGTTTTTCTTGGTTCTCTCATGTTCATTCTCTCTTCAAGTCACTTGGCGCTCATTCTTCACTGCTCTCAATCAACTCTATATATTCATTAATTTTTTTCACGGTGCCCAACAAAAAGACAGAAGAGAATTGAGATCTAGAAGACTGGCCAGGTTTGATAGAAATTAAGGAACTGAACTGCTGCTAAAGTCAGTCCTTTCAATACTCCAGAGAAGTTCAGAGTCACTCAGCACTTTCTGTGACTGCAGTGGCAATATTTAAATGTTTAGGACTGGAGGTAGATCTTACATCTATTCCTCACCATTTTTGGTTTCTGTTCTAGTTTGTCATCAGTCAACTCAGATATTGGATATGGATACATCCCTGCACATCGCTGGCTTGAGCAGAGATATCAGTGGAGGGTCAGGAAACAAGAAGGAATGAGAAGAGCCTCCTGACTTATTAAGACCATTGAAAGCTCAGCCATGGTCATCAACTGCATCCTTACACAATGCCAGAAATCATTCTAGCTCCTTTGTAAGGAAGCTGAGTTACAGTCCTGTGACAAGACAATAAACCAGTAATTTAAAATTAGAGTTATAGTTACCAAGCTTGACAGGCTTTGAGATGGTAGGCATCTTCATCTAGTTGAAACAGGACTGCTCAATACGAGTATCTTTCTTTGCCTTTGCACTTACCTTGTCAGTGCGCTTTCTCTCACTTTCAATGTAATAAGTCTTGTTACAAACTCTGCTATAATTTCTCAGTAATCTGAGAGGATAACCACAGCTGCAGTTTTGAGGTTGCCAGCAATTCCTGTTGCTGGCAATTTTCCGTCAGTCTTGTTAAGAAAGTTGCCACAATTTTACCACAAATAGTAAGCCTGTGGCATACTCCAGAATTTGCATACAATTGTCATTATCTCACCAAAGTGATCATTTCTGTTAACAATAGCTCTCTAAAACTGCTTGAAAATAGGGCTTCAGCCAAGCCAATCTGGTTCACATTAAACAAAGTATTTTAATGTGAATCCTTTTCATAGAAATCATCACTAAAGTCACTTTGATATCATGCCTGCTATCTGCAAGACTTGAAAAATTAATTGTATACTTGCTTTTTGGATTATTTGTACTACTTTTTCCACATAGAGACAAACACACACAAAAATTAATAAAAAAATTGGAAGCATGTTTAGCCAAAATTTAAGTACAAGTTATTTTGTTAACATTATTAAAACGCATATTCAGCATATTCATTTGGCTGCATTAGCTCGTAAATTCATGCAGCTTCTGAGTCCTTACACTGTGTTACTAGCAGTTTGGAAGAAAATCTATACTAAACTGTGTTTGTGTTGCCTTTTTATTTCATAGGTTAAATAGATGTTATAGATGAAGTAAATTACAAAAATTCTAAAGCTATTCAAAACATTTGTAATGATATTTAGAATCAGGAATAATTGGTTTGGTTACGGATTCTTAATAAAATGTGATCAAACTTCACATAAATTGATTAATTTTGACAAGGTTTCAGTTTGCAATGGTTTATTTTGCTGAAAATAACCAAAGCGCCATGGATTGTCATGGTTTCCATTATATTATTCCTTTTGGCATACATGCAGAAGTATAACATTAATTCTCCAAAACAAACTACAGTTTAACTGTAGTTTAACTAATGATTGGAACGTTTTTCCTGTAATCCACATGTGTCACACTTTCATTTGAGCTAGGTTTTCAAAAAGACTAAACATTAAAAAGTTTCCGGTAGAAAACTAAAAAGGTGAGATTTGTTACCAAAGCTGTTCTTGAAGTAAATCCAGGCATTTGACATATAGTTTCTCAGCTGCACATGTAAATCAGGTGTGCCATTGCACATACATTTTGCTTACACTCATGCTTGATCTTGTTTTATGAGTTAGCATATCACTGAGAAGGATGGAACAATTTAAACACGCTGAAGGCTTGTGGTTTTGATCTAAGAAAACATTGTGGCTGATCATACAGGAAAAGTCCTTCCTAAAATGCTAAGGGAGTCATTTTTTTAATAACAAAAAATCACCTATTCAGCAGGTTTTAATTCTTTCAGAGGAGCTTGACAGTATATCAAATTGTCCAGTCATTAAATGCTGACACTATAATGAAACCGCCTTCTCTCATGATTATATCATTCTCTCCGTTAATGAAAAGACTTTATCCCAGCCATCCATTTAATGGTGTTTTCTTTACTAAAAGGTAATATGCTTTACTGATAAAAATGGAACCAGTCTGTTCTTCAAGGTGGAAATTAATTTTCCAAACCTCTGCTATTTTGAAGGCTGGCACAAGGGTAAATCTACAAATCCTAATTAATTTCAGTGGGGTTGGCTGTCCTTGAAACAAAACAGATGCTGGTGTTTTATTCTGCACTGCTCAATGTGAATTTTTGGATTCTGGAAACCAATTAAAAGTGATAGGACAATTATTGGAAGCTTTCACTTATATTACCTTTCAGCATTTAACAAGCGTTAGACTCCATAATTTTGAATGGAGACAGAGCACAACAAGGCCCCTGTGGTCAGGACCCTCAGTATTCATTCTATTCCTTCTGATAGTGTAAATCTAAGTAAAAGTGGTGTACATAAATAGACAAACACTGAGCTGAAAGACATGTAAACATTTATGTCTGAAATCTTTTGCATAGGACTCAATTTATTTAATATCAAGATTTATAGCATTAGTGTAACTCCCACATGTACTTAATCTTGTGACATCAAGCTTGGGCAGGTTGATAGAAGAGATTGTTTTCATAAATTTTAAGAATAAATAAATTGATCATCAAATAATGAAGATCTTGACTACTAGCAAAATATTTCCTTAGAATGACTCATCTTCATAACAAGCTATTTCTTCCTGACCCGAGGGCAAGTTAAATTTGTCACACAGTCTAACAGTCTAACAGTATTTAGACTAAATGTGGTCTTAATTAGCACAGTTAGGACACTCTTTTATTTGTCTGTGACTATGCTGATGACTTCCTAAATTCTCTGACTACTGTTTTTGATATAGTACTAGCTAATATATTACTAGGACTTTAGGCAACTAGATTTAAATATGCCTTGCTTTTTCCTCTAGATAGGGCATAATGGTTGTGCTGATATATACATGTTCCATGGAGTTTAGCTCAGTCTCCACAAGTCCCCTTTGCAAAGACTGATCTTTGATTCTATCATGATGCACCACTGACACACGGTAGTCCCTTCAACCAAGAATCACTGCTGTAGACCTCACTACATTTCTGTGAGATAGCTATTGTGTTTCTCCAGTCCCACACTTAAGTATCTTCACTTTATTCTAGAAACTCGGAAGCTTGACTATACACGTAACATTGCACATGATCTCCTAATCAAATGCAACTATCAACTCAAAGAAGAGTCATGTAGCAAACACCATATGAGAAAAACCTTCTTCTGATTATTCACTCATTTCATATACCTCAACTCAGAAGAATCATTTGTTATTCTTTTCATAAAGGAATTTATCTTAGAACGTGCATACAAGATCTAAGCACCATTCACCCACTTGATCAGAGCTTTAGCCATTCATTGTAAATTTTTAACAAAGAAAGAAGTGCATTCAATTTCCAAAACAACCCACTGCTTTTACTTTAATTCACATCATTATTAGGATATTTTAATAGAGTGTCTTAATAGCTACTCCAAACACATAAACAGTAGAGAAGTTAGACTGAAAGAGATCACAGAAAGGAGTTGAGAATCACATGTAGAAAACAATAGGTAAAGTCTGAAAACTAGCCTCTGATGAGTTCTCATACATCACAACTGTTTACTGTGTCTGTGAAAGATAATTGTCTGCATGTTATCTCAACTGCTTCTACAGTAAATGCTTCCTCTGTATTGTCCCTCAACAGAAAAGATCAGATGACACTAGGCAGAGAATCAGACATGAAAAAGGTTGATTAAGATTACAGGAGAAGAAATGCTTCTGCATATGGTCTTATGTGTTCGAGCACAAATCGTTCAGCTTGAATGTTGCAAATGACTTGCAAAGGTCATTCAAGAGGCTCCTTCCACTTCCATCCTTCCATTTCCAACTTACCTCACGGTTACACACCTATAACATCTACACCCCTTCTGTTTATTTTCATATAATACCTGTACAGAGATTGTCTACAAATAGATTTCCCAAATGACTTTCTTTGAGTCTGATTAGGAGGTCCATCCCAGAGTATCACTGAGCCATATTCACCCCTGAAGCATCCAGGTGGGACTGAAATTCAGCCTCTGAATTTTCCATGTTTCAAGTGCCTCTGTAGTAATCATTGTACCTCCTGTAAATTAAATTGTTTCTTAATTGTATTAGGAAGAAATCCAGAACAAACTCTTTTCCCGGCTGCCACCAGCAGAAGCTGTTGATGGAAAATGCTCAGTCATAGTGGACCTGCCAGAATGAACAGACTGTGCTTTTCTGTTCCAGAGGAAGGAAACAATTGGGTTTTCCCACAAGCACATGAAAGAGGCTACTGCTTTGTAGGTAAACATAAGGGAAGGTGTGTAAGCCACGTACTTCTTTTTGCAGCCAGCTCAGTCCTAAAAGACCAAGATTACTCTGCACGTATCTGAAATTAATTCAGGCTCAAGTAACACAACACGAAAATCCAAATGCTGACAAACTATAGCTCTTGGAATACATACCATGTCTCTATTTTAAGCAATAGAAAATTCACCCAGCAGAAGTAAAAATTTTGATGACACCAACAGAAAGAGATGAAAACAATACTTAATTCTTCTGTATCTCCTTGTTTCTTTGCTATAAAAACTCATAAAGATAGCAGGCAAATATTTATATCTTTATGATGAGTCTTCAAAAAAAAAGAAATCAATTTCTGCTTAAAATTAAAAGCCCCATCAATGATGCATAAAAACCCAGTACTGACCAGATTTCTAATGTTGCTGTTTCCTCATTAGATTGTTTAAGGCATATACTGAAAAGCCTTTTAAAAAAATGGGAGTAATCATTTCAATGTCTGATCAAGGAAGCCAATGTTAAAGATATTCCTCCAAATGACATGTTGCATGTCCTCGCTATCCAGCTTTGGCAAATCCAAGGAAAAGACTTTATGGTTCAGTTGCTTTAGATGATCCACAATGTCATAACACATGATTGACAGCAGCCACTGAATCTATGGTGTAGTGTTCCAACTTTGAATACTCACCTGCTGAGCTGCAGGTACTTAGAAGGGAGCTTTCTCATTTGCATTTTAACAACTTTGAGAAAAAAACAAAGTACAAAAAATTATGCTTTCAACTTTACCTCTTTAATTTAAGTTGCTTAATATTATTGACTGTTTTTCATGTTAACTATTTATATTGCTTTAAATGTTAAGGATCATCTGAAAAAAATAATATGCTTGGACTATGCCAGCTGCACCACTTCTAGGGAAAAAGGGCCATTTGAAGTGCTGCAGCTGTAGGTGAAGCAGAGGGGTAGAAGCAGTCCAAGGTCTCATCAGGACAATTTTACTTTAAAGTGTCTTGTCCTGGTCTCTTACTGTCACACCATCTGTGAATGGCACTTCAGCTTTCCTGTATATACTTTCTTGGCCTAACAAAAAGCAAAGCACTGGACCCTCACTTTTTTAAAATATAATTTCCTTTACGGTGATCAGGGACCACAGAGGACCCTGAGCTCTTGTGAAATATTATAAATAAGGCTCTTGGTACAGGGCATGTTTCCCCCACACAGATCATGACCCCATCTCCCCACCCAACTCAACAGAGGCTCGGCCACTGAGTTCAGTGGGAGTAGGATGGGGCCCTAATGCTTCACCAGTTACCTAGTTGCTCAACTGCTCTGTAGCTGGTAGGACAGTAAGAGCTCATATGACACTCTGACGTAGGAAGTCCTCAGTTTCATACAGCCTTGCAATGCTCTTAGTCTCATCAGAGAGTCTGATAATCCTCAAATGATGCTGTTGGCCTCTTACACTGTTGCCTGGTAATGAAAACAGAGAAATGCTTCCAGCAGTTAGCCATCACTCTTCAACCCTTAAGGGAAAACACGTATGTGAAGAGAAGCACACGATCATGCACACATGTGCATGCATGCACAAATATGGCTCACGTATATCATGAAATGACTGGCCAGAGCCATGGCTGGCCTTTGGAAAATCTTATTGGTTAGATTAAAATATACCTCACCTCTTAAGCCTTTTTCCTTCATGAACGTAGTCATCTTTTTACCTCAGTGAACCGCATTTTGTCCAATGCCTTGTATATTTGAAAAATTATACGGTTAAGCAAGACATTTCATAATCATTAATCTATAGTTAACTCAGCCTGCTGTATTATGCAATACTATGAGGAACAGCTGCGGCCTGCTAACCAGAAAGTACTTTTATGGTTTCTCTTAAGGGCCATTAAATCAATGTGATGAGAGCACAGCTGGAAAAAATCCTGCAAAAACTTATCAGATCCCACACAATATGTAAAGGACCACTCGGTGCAATTGCAGACTCAGCACCAAGCCCTCTCAGTTGAAACTGCAGGTGGAGGAACATTTACAGCACAGCTCATATACAGTCCTGAAAATGTCTGCTGCCTCTCCCTTTTCTCTCATCTATGGGCTTTTCCATTTGGGCCTCACTAGCTGCTATAATTGCTGTGGATTCCTTAGGGGTAGATTAATGGGATCATGAGAGCAGCCTTTTCGGCAATCGCTATGCTGCCTGCTTAAGTCATTCGAGGCAGAACTTCCTAACACTAATCTAGGGGACGCTAGCAATGCTGCCTCCCTTGCCTCAAGCACACTCCAGTAGGGGCCTGGAAATCTCACTCCTTCCTCATTCACATTTTGAAACAGAAGGCACAAAAGAGGAAAAAAGCTATTACTCCATGAAACCCACGTGTTTCATGGCTGTTCACACATCATAGATAATGCAAAATAATTAAGAAGGAATGCTGTTAGTTGTAATGTCCTGCAGAATTAACCTCTGATGAAATAGATAGAACAGACTGGGAAGTGAAAGACATATTAATCAGAATAGAGGAGACAAAAAAAATTAAAAAATCACTACACCTGCTTCACGGATGCCTAATGGGTTTTAAGCCCCAGAGCAATTTTGTTAACACCTTTCTTAAATGCTTATTAAGGACCTGATCTTAGGAGCCTGCTGAAGACAGTGCAGCTCTGCTGTGGATTTAACAATCCTTGGATCAGATCCATAAATGATTCAAATGAAAATATAGTAGAAAGACAAGAGATAAGCATTGAAAGTATCCCAGAGGTAGAGGCAAAAGGGAGGAAATGCTGTCCAAAAGGGATATTATAAAAAAAAACAAACCACAAAACAACAAGCACAGTTCTGGGAGAATCCAAGCAGTGGTCCATGGGTATTTTTACACACTGGTTCAAAACTAATCATTGCACATGCCTGATAATTGCAAGTACTGGGCTGTGGTCTAAATACACACTAGAAAAACTTCACATTAGGTTCCTTGATCCTACCAGACTTTACGTTACAATCTATGTAAGGCAAAAAACAGGTGTCTTCCTACTGCTTGACAAAAGTGGCTGGTATAAAGCCAGAGTGTATATACATCTAGGATCATTATGAATGTTTTTATTTACAGTTTCCTTCCTGTCTTCTCCAGAATGAGCAACCCACACTGTCTGCATCCCTTCTTTGCTCCTCTTTATTTGTGAGACTGTGCTCCCTTTAAATAAGATGCTCATGAAACAGCTGCTGTGTTCAACACTGCAGTATTACCAAATAGTTTAGGGTAGCAACTAAAGTGAAACCAAGAAAAATCAGACTAGAAATGTGTATGTGTGGGAGGGAAGGTTTTGAAGTAGAAATGAATACCACTGCCAAATTAGAACTTACCTATATACACCACAGTTAGCAGTTTCCCACTTGCAAATGGAGCCATTATCTTAAAGGATCGCATTTTGTCAGATTGCATATGTATAGTAATTACAGAATAACACATAGTCAGCATCATACACATATGAAAAATATATATGCATTTGTATTACAAGTCTGTATGCATATGCGTGTGTGGGTGCAAAAAATGCTATGTGTATGATTCATGAAATGTATTTTAATCTGTGCTGTATTTCATATACATATGATACTTAGATTCACACACATACAAAATACATGCAATATCACACTGCATTGTAATTAAAATTCAAGAAAGGTCATGTACCACTGAAACATCTTTATCCCTGTCACCCCTCCCAGCCAAGACCAAGCTGAGTCTGGTTCTGTGTAGCTTAGGAAGACTGAAGGACTCCCAAAAAAAAGATGAAAAAAACCTTTTCTGACCACCAGAGTCTATGGAAGATTTTTCACTCCCTTCAGTGGGTGCAGGATCAAGTCCTTCTAAGACTAAATAGGAACACCAGGATCAGACATTCACGCAAAAATCTGTACTTGAGTGGAGAAAGCATCTGCTTCTGCTTCCGCTTCCTGGGACTTCTTTATTAGACTGTACTAATACAGCAGGAGCCACAGGGAAGAACAGTTTGGAGTAAGGAGGGAAAAGAAAAAAGTGTGTGACACACATAACAAATATCTACCTCTAGGCAATGCACTCGAAAACTTTGCTTCACGCTGTGCTCTCTTTTCCTTCTTGCCCTTTCATCTTCTGGAACTGCACTAGAAAAAGTCAAGGTCTTCATGGAAAATCTGCCTTACAGACATGATCCTTGAAGGCTAGAAGCATAACACAAACAAGAGATCCAGGGCATGGCTGAGGAGAGGGGCAGCTGGTGCTTATATTCAATAGTTCTTTAAAATTTTATGTCTCCCCAATGGTATTCTTTGTGCATGTGTAAAAGGTTCCACATTCTCCACAGAAAAGAGGCTTAAAGAAAGCTTAACTTAGTTTTCAAAAGTGCTATTGGTTCTTAAACATATTTTGACGGGCTTGCTGCTGTTAAAATATCTTGACATAACCAAAGCAGAAATAGCCTCTGCAGTAGTTCATGGCTCTTTTTACTAAGGAAGTCTGAAATGAGTTTCCAAACCCAAAGCAGGGGAAGTACAGAATTTTTGAATTTTAAAAACACAGAAAACCAAGACTCCCTAAGGTATACAAAAATGTAGAGGGAGAAATTCTATCTTCCCAGGGTTTGCCAAATGAAATGGGGAAGAGGGGGAATTAATTCTTTTCAGAAACAAAAGAGAAAACAGAGGAGAAAAGCTTGGGTCATGAGCATCAAGCAGGCAACAGAAAGTCTTGATGCAGCACGCATTCTCACCACTGGAACTTCAGTCTAGCATAGGATGCTCTTGGCCCATTAAAGCATTGTACCTTCAAATCAAGATATGACACACAGGAGTGGCCAGTAGATAGCTCTTCTACAATTGTACATTGACATGTGGCAGACTCATAATTGTTACGAAGTATCGGGTTTATCAAGTCTGTCAAAAATTCCAGTAGAGTTGAAAATATAATCCAGTTCAGATTCATTTTCTGCTTTAAATAGTAACTATGAAAGGGAAGACAGACCTGACATTCCTGCTACTTCAGCTTCCAGAGGATGTCTTGCTGTGTTAATCTTTATTCATAACCAGACAAATAGAAAAGTACAAAGTGCTTATACCCCCTTAATTATATTTCAAGATAATATGTGGACAATGTGGGTCATTCACCTCCATTAAACATGAGCACTGTTTCAATATTATTTCTTTTAAGATTTTGCTAAATATTTCATGTTCTCTTAAATCAAAATCTGCTTCTTGCAATTTGATCCCATCTTTCTAATTTAATCCAATTTCTTACAGTTTAAGAGCATTTTTCAAAAGGAATATTTTCTTTTTCTCCTTAAAATCCTTCCTCCTTATCCTCCATCCCAAAACAATGTTTTTAATTAAAAATAAACTTGATTCGGGGTTGCTGGCAAGCTCCCATGTTCATTCTTAATACCTTATTCAACACAAAAGAAATTTCAAGGCCCCTGTAGGATTAAATTTCAGAGATAGTAAAAAACTTACCAGTGTATTTTCAAAATGCCGTGGGTCCAGGACATTTTAAGTACTGGCCCAAAAGCAGTGACATACATGGGAAAGAAGGACAATGGACACTATAGAAGAGAAAATAATAACTTCTCCCAGACAGAACAAAAGTCTTCCTGAGTTCACTGTTCAAATTTTGGAAGTTAAATGGTGTTACTGGAAGTCTGTGAAGAATTGGTTACTCTATTTTTAAATCAAAGAGTAATGGCACAAGGACCTCTCCATTCTGTGTTCCGTATCAGAGAGGTTCAGAGAAGACCTACATAAGAAACAAAGCATTTTGTTTCAAATATATCTGATAACTAAATCACCTTACTCATAAAAAAAACTAACATATAAAAGCTTTTAAAATATGGTGATTAAAAAAAAACAGACAACAACAACAAAGACAAACTCCACAACCCCAAACCTGATAGCACATATATCCCTAAATGGAGCAGTGCTTATTTTTGTCACTGATTTGCACTGTCCAGCACATGTCTCACCTTCTATGGCATAAGTTTGACTTACAACTCACTAAAGACTTAGCCATCATTTCCATTGGGAAAGTTCATAAAGTCAGAACTCAACAAACTAATTTAAACAGAGGGCTGCAACCAACTGTCTGACCTCTTCTGATTATCATGCATTGAGTGCAGATAACAGTTCAATGAGACACTTCTCATTGTCTTTCTGATGATTGAGCCCTTAGATGTCAAATTTGCTCTCAGTGAAGTTCCCATAGCATCCAGCTATCTGGTCACGGACATTCCCAAAGCACACATCTCCTTATGGTAGATCTAGGACTCACAGAAAAACCCAAACTCTTTCCTTTTCTAATTTGGAGAGGGATCCACAAAAACCAAGGCAAGGATAAGTAATTCCCTTTATCTGCTTCTTTCTCCAGTTGAATTTCCTCCTTTTGTCAAGGTACACCTACTCAAAACCAAAAACCTAGTGAACAGAGCAGTTGTTCATGATTTAGAGGATTTGTCTTTAGTTACCAATTATCCCTGGAAGGCAGAAGAGTGCCCAAGTATCAGGCTTGGGCCTGATATAATCAGTGATGAAATTACTTCATATCAAGTTACACACCAATGAACAATTACTAGTTTTTGGCCAAAGACATGAGACAGAGCTGGTAACTGCACCTACAGCATTATGTAAAGGAACTCACCGAGATGAGTAAAACACAGATTACAGTCACCATCAGATGAACCTTGAAAATAAAATTATTTACTAGAAGTCAGGTTAATTCCTTAATTGTGATACATAATTTTTATTTATGTATTTCTTTTTTCCTTATTTGGGTCACTGCACGCTTCATCAATCCACCTGAAGAGCAAGAGAAGACAGCAGGCACCACCATTTCCTCTCACATTTCTATAAGGGCTGGCTTAGAGAATTCAGAGATGCAATCCAAAGCAGTGAAAAGCAGTCTTTCAACTTCAACTCATGCACATTCTCTAAATTTCTCACTGATAATACATTACATAGAGTGCTGTTTTCCATGGATGACATGCTCACGTCTCTCTCTCTACTCTGCAGAGTTAGCTTGGCTAGCTGGCTTGGCACTAGTGGGCAGAGAAATCCTCTAAGTAGGTACCCTCTAAGCAGGTGCCCTAGGGGGCAGAGAGAAGCCCTCTAAGTAGGTACCAGGACTTAGGCCACTACTGTGTCAAAATATTATTGTGATGCAAAAGGTCAGATTGATGACCTTTTGGAAATGTCTCCTTAGTCCAAGAATCTGTCCTACCACCAAGAAATGAACATTCCTGATGACATGCTGTTAAGGCACAATGGAAAATTTGATCAACTGCCTCCTTCACACCACTTTGCAAATGACCTTCTGCTTGGGAAAGCACTGCATAAGCAATATTTCTTTCTTGATATACGGGACATCATTCAAAATCAAAATCCAGTCCTCCCTTTTGAAAGACTTCTGCCTGTGACAGTTTCAAAAAGCATGTGAGTACTGTAACACTGGCAGACTGACATTTTATTTATAGCTGAGCTTTGCAAATATTGGTGGAATTGCTATGAATTTATACTGCTGTAAATACTTACACACAGTGATGAGCTCTCATTAGAACTGATATTTTTACCCATTAACTTAGAAAATATTAGTATGATGTGCTGGTCCTGAATTTACCCTGAGATGAGACCAGCAGGGAAGGAGCTGATAGAAAAACAACTACCGCTTTTACCCACAACTGCCTGCGCTCTTCTGATACCTTATAAATAAGCTTTAGTTGTATTTTGGCATTTGGTGACAGGGTGATATTTCCTTGGCATCACCATGAAATATGAATTACATCACCTATCAATATTCTTTGATATATATGGGCACGTACCCTTGGTGTTTTTAGCAGCAATACACATAAATAAAACTGAAGGGATTTAAATCAGGTGTATCTTTCATTACAGGGACAGAAAATGTGGTATTATCATTTGTTGCTACCTAACACTTTGGACACAAAATACTTGTCTACTTTACAAACTGGAAGATAAAGAAGTTGAGAGGAATGAATGAGAAGAAATATGGCTGAAACAAAAAAACTAACAAAACCATATTCAAATTTTTTCTCCTAATTTCAGCATCTTTGGATTGACTTCCCTTATCTAAGTCCAAGTAGCAGAAATTACAAGTTAGTTCAAGAGCTGCATGTTATTCAAGTTGTAAATGTACCTAGTTGACAGAAAAATAGCATTATACATTCACTTCTGAGTAAACCACTTACAAAGAGATTTTTTAAGGGAAATTTATACATTCTTAGTTTCTTACGTGATGTAAGTACTGAAATAGAAATTTTCCCAAACAAAATGAAAATTGCAGCAACTATCCAATTGGCCTTTGAAAGCTCAGCCTGTAATACTGTGTTTGCATGTGTTTGGGTGTTTTCTTCTCCAGAAGATTATCAAATGGCAGCCAGAGACAGCTCAAGGTACAGAATCTACTTCTCTCAGGCTGTCAATCATGTAACAGCTGCCATTCATCCTGAGCATTCATTTGGAAGGAAAGATTTCTTGTCTGCTATTTAACCTTTTTGTAAATAACTTTTTTAGACATGACTAAGAAGCACTGAAAGGGGAAAAGCAGATAGTTCCCTAACCCATTGGTGTTAGTTACGTTACACTATACAGTCATTGTCAGACAAGGGAAGTCAGACAGGTGGTTGATAAAAAAAAGCCACCTTTACAAGCACAATTGCATTTAGAACAAAATTTTCAAGCGGCATTCTGGTCTGCTTCCCTAGCAACTAGGAGAGGCATTTTTGTCTTGGAATTTCATAAATGAGATTGAACCACAAACAATCCTTTAGGTAACAGTTATAATATGATTTTGCAGGAAAGTATGGGTGATGATAGCATTGGCTGCCAGTCTGAACCATTTTTAGTGGTTATTAACAAAATTAACAGAACAACAAAATTTCAATGATGGTATGGTAAAGGCCATTGATATCTGAAAAAATAGGAGTAATCTGAACTAATCAAAGACGGGAGCAGGCTGGGACACGTTTAATTATTTAGAGTCACATCTGATTGCAGAAAAACAGTTGAAAGCCAGCTTAAGTGCCTATCTTGTTACTAGTTATATTATTATTAATATTTATTTTAACTTTAACAGGGGAAGTTTAGATTGGATATAAGGAAGAAGTTCTTTACTGTAAGGGGGGTGAGGCACTGGAATGGGCTGCCCAAGGAAGTCGTGAATGCTCCATCCCTGGCAGTGTTCAAGGCCAGGTTGGACAGAGCCTTGGGTGAGATGGTTTAGTGTGAGGTGTCCCTGCCCATGGCAGGGGGGGTTGGAACTAGATGATCTTAAGGTCCTTTCCAACCCTTTCTATGATTCTATGAATAAGAATGGTAGCATTGCACCAGAACAAAAATCCTTTTAGTCCAACATCCTGTGTATAATATTGGCCAGTAAAGGATGTAGGTAGACATTTCAAGAAGACAGCTTTTCTAAAATAGCCTTTCTTCTGGCCTTCCAATACATCATAGCTCAGGGACTCACTGAGGCAGAGGTTGAAGCCTGACCATCAATTATAATAGCCATGGATAGATCTATCTATCCTAATTATGTGATTATTTTTGGACTCATTTATATAGTGGGCCTCTACAGCATTCTCTGTCCATAAATGCAGAACATTTGAAAATGCATTTTAATTAACTAGATTCATTTTGTGTTCATTTCATCTCTGTCCAAAATGTTTCAGCTGGGGAGGAGGGAGTGCTAGATTTTGGCCTTGATTTGCTGGGGTTTTAAGATGTTAGAACAAATAAGGATAGCAAACTAGGATCCTTTTTGTGGATGTTTTATTTGTTGCCTAAAAGGCTTCGTTAAAAACATCTAATGTAAGCTTACTTTTAATGAAATCCAGAAGAACAGGAAAGTGAAGTCCTGATTTCAGTTGTATTTCACATTCCACCATTTGTAAGCAGTCACTGGATCTTTAAGATTTTATGTAAGTGGCCCTCAAATATATTCGCTTTGGCTTAGTCTAAGATCTTGACAGGCACCAGACTTTATTACGATTATTTGAATACAGTTTTATTTAATCCACCTCTGTAGGTGTTGAACACATCTACGTAATAGCTACAGAAAGGACAAAAAGAAAAAAAAATAAGAATTATTTCAGCCTGTTCAGACAGCAAAGGAAGGAAATTTTATGGACTCCACTGCCTCCTCTAGGGCTTCAGAAGTGGTAGAAAATTAAATATCCACTCATAAAATTTTCATGATTCCCGAGAGAAAAGAGTGATGGGGAAGGTAAATATTCTCTCAAAAAACTTTGAAATCTTTTTATTTGTCCCAGTGTGGCCAGGTTTTCTCTTTCTTTTTTTTTTTAATTAAAGTTTTACAGAATGCAAGCTTTTTACATAACAGAATAATTTCCCATGCGTCACTGGTCAGGAGTGATTGAAATTGAACTTTGCCTATTTACGTGTTGCTTTTTTTCTCTATAATTAATGGCTGCCAAGTGACATCCTGCTATAACAGGTATAACTTTTCTTCAGTACCACCTATCATAAAAATTAAACAGATGATGTCAATTACTTCTTGGTTTCAGAACAGAAACCATCCCAAAACAACTCTAAGAAGGGACATGATATCCCAAGGGAGGAGACATGGGCTGTGTCTGACGGAGATCAGACATGCTTCCACAATATAAGCAGGCAAAACCATTGTAGAGCCTTTGCAGTCAGCAAGCAAGGTCTCTCTAGCTGCAGGGACAGCTGTCTGGGGGACACATCATGACTGCACCATCTAATTCCTCTCTCTTTTCCATGGGAGTACTAGCAAGCTTCAGGATATCAGACTTCATCTTCCAAGATTATAAGAATTTTACATAGATTCAAACAGGACCTTGGGTCAAACAGGACCTTAATAAAGTGCTATTGCCCACATCATTTACCTCTAACAGCAGACCTGCAATTAGGAAGCAATAATAACCACTGCCTATCTGAGTAAACAGAATACATAGAGATTTGCTCTGGCCAGCAGTGTTTGGAGGACTGGGGGGCAAATCAGTGTATGAGATGGACTCAAGCAGTGCAATTACTCAAGGATCTATAGTCTAACTTCTTTGAAACTTCTTCTTGGTACAGCATTTGGTCTGCACCACTGGAATACAACAATATAAAGTTTTTTTCAAATAAACATGGTGAGGGGACAGAAATCCTTAACAGAGAAAATTCTTCAGCTTCATATAAGTCAGCAACTGCAGCAGGGAAAAATATTCACATTTCAGACCAGCTGGAAGCAGCTTCTGTATAACTTTGTCCAGGCAGACAGTTTGAAAGGTAAGAGGGAATCCAGGTTAAAGGGTGTAGAGAAGCAGGTATGGCGAGGCTGCAGGTGAGGGAGGTGTAAAAAAGACCAAAGAATAATAATTTGTAGAGTATGGGTGAGTGGGAGAATGAAGTATTGCAGTAGGAAAAACAGAGGGCTTCAGAGAGAGCAAAGATCACTGTGGTGCGAAGGGAAGGTGGTACATTTCCACAGCAGAACAGGCTTTACTTGTTCAGCTATTCACAGAATAACATATAGCCTTTGTGGTTGGTTTGGAGAGGAGATGAAGCATTTTTTCCAAGTTTGGAATGGATGTGTGAATCAGGAGCAAATGGCATTTACAGTCCAGAGAGGGAACATCCTCAGAGCATCTCCAGATATTGTATTACAGACATCTTTCAATGAGAAAACTGGAGAAAACTGTCTCCTTGGCTACTGCTATCTCGATATAAAGTCTCCTACTTTCCATTTAGCTCATCAGTTTTGCAGGACTTTTTGCATTTGCCATTTCCAGCTCCTTCTCATTAGAATGCAATTGCAGGAGGAGCACAATGACATTAAAGTTAACACCTTCAAATATTTTATTTATTTTTCTAGAAGATAGATTTAAATTAGACATGAGGCACTTACTTCACTTACTGTGAAGTGGTGAGGCAGTGACACAGGTTGCCCAGAGAAGTCGTGGCTGCCCCATCCCTGGCAGTGTCAAGGCCAGGTTGGATGGGGCTTTGAGCAACCTGGAGGAAGGTATCCCTGCCCATGGCAGGGGGATTGGAACTAGATGAGCTTTAAGGTCCATTCCAAACCAAACCATTCTATGATTCTATGACTTTTTTATAGGTCTAATATTCAATAATTGGCAGAAAAATTTCATTTGGAAATGCATAGTGCCAAAGGAAAACATTCAATATCTTTCCATTCAATGCCCTGAGTATTTTGTCACTCCAGGGTGTAAAAACATTTGCTCTTGATTCACATGGTCATTCCAAATCCCTGCCAAATTATGCAAAAAGCTGTCAGATTTAATGGTGCAAGTGTCTTATTCCTTATTATGGGACTTGGACAAATAAAAGAAATGTATTGTAAAAACAGGAAGTGTAGCTACTGCCAAAAGTCATCACAAAAGACGTTTTTAATAGTATGCTGTCCTGTCTGCAGTGTCTATCTCAGATATCAAGTCTCTCTAGGGTCTGAGTTTAATCTTCAGTGCAGCTGTAAAATACAACCAATAAACACTATTTTCATTTTATAGACACACAGACACTCTCACAGAGGCTACTGCCTCAATTTAGTAACATACTAAGCCAGTTGTCTGTTGATTTTAATTACACACCAGACCTCCAAATTCATGTTTTAAGGTTCTACTGAACTGAAGGCTCAGCAGCTTTCTCCTGCACTCATTGCAAAATGCATGCCATCCCAGAAATACATCCCCTTGCCTGGTTGGTCACATGTAGATCTTTGGACATAACTTAACCTTTGAGTCAGCAGAGAAATAAAATTAAATAAAACATTAAAAAAATAAAAAGCCAATAAAATAAAATTTAAAATAAAAAATAAAATAATAATTAAAAACCACCACAAAATCTGGGCTTAAATTTAATTTTTTGTGCTGTTTTCCTTTCCTCAAATTAAAAAAAAAAAAAAAAAAGAAAAAAAATCCATTGGAGGGTTGAGTCCCTGCAGGAATATGAACTGCAACCACCCACCACTCCAATGAGTGGCCTAATCAACTGCCAGTGAAGTCCTGTTAGGTGGGAAGCCTTAATTCTGCTTCTTTGGAGGCCATTCTACTTTGTGTAAAACATCTTTAGACATATTTCAACAATGCAGGTGATTTATCTGTTTAACACTATGGTCAAAGCACCTTTGACTCTCCAGCCGGTAGGACCAGGTAATCATTTACAGCTGGATCACTTTGAAACTGATCTCATCACAAAATCAGAGTGAGTCATGAACTATTGCTGAGCACAGAAGGAGCCCAAAGGACTGTTACCATGTCCTCCCTCATAGTTTCTGCTTACTTATACTACAAAATGACTGTTGTGGGTCACAGAAAATCAAACACATTATTTTAAGTATGTGGAAATAAAGAAAAGATAGACAAAATCCCTCCTTAAAATTGAATAAACAGTCTGAAAATATCAAAAAAATGTAGATCTGGACTGGAACTGCTAACTGGATCTGTGAAATTTTCTTTTTGAACAGCCTTGCAAGGATGTGATTTGAATTCTGCCATTAGAAATGCATTTCAGAGCAAGATTGTACTGCTCATTAAGTGGATATCACCAGCTTTCAGCCATTTCACAATCTTGCTTCCTAAATGATAGTCATTTGTGTTGGCAGAGAAAGCTTTGCAAAATTTGATATGTAATAAAAGTAAAAATAAGGATATTTTTTGGTTTCCACTTGAGTGTGTCAGGAAACCGGGACTGAAAGATTTATAGTTTTCAGTACAAAAACTAGTTAAGAATTAAGCAAGAAGGCACTCTTTCTCCCCAGGAAGAAAACCTCTAGTGTTACAGTCAATGGGATTTTTTCCATCTACTTCTATGAGAAGAAGATGATCAGATTTCAAGATGTAAATGGCAAGGGGAAAAACTCAGTGATCCAAATAACTTACTGCTTTTAATGAGAAGGGATGCACCTCCCAAACTTATAGCAATTTATTTGTGTGCATTAAGGAAGGTGTAGTACCCCCCATCAGGTATCAACACAACTACATCATTTGCACTCCTTCTCCAAATAACCTCTACATGCAAAAACAACTGAAACGGATGATGAGAGTTTTATTAGTAATGATCTTGGAAAATAAATTTTCCTTCTTAAACAGAAAGACTACCATAGGAAAACACTGTTCCACTGGCTAATTTGGACCACAAAAAAAAAGTTTTACCTGTGCACTGTGCAGACTTGTTCTCAACTGCTCTACAGAAACATTTGAATACTTTTAATTAAATTAATAGTTCCTCAATCTAGGACAGTCACTGAAGTGCACAGCTGAATATCTCCATGAAATTACTCCTAAATGAGGATTTTCCAAACCAAATCTTGCTCTCTTCTTTATCATCTCTAAACAATGAAAATGCATTTCATGTGAGAAACCAGATAATTGGGGGGGGGAGGTTGCATGGCAATTTATACTAGCAGGCTTTCTTTCTTTTCAGGTCCTTCTTAATACAGAGCATCCTTTTTTTCTCATTTACAAGTACTCAGAGTGTTTATTGGTTACATTGCTAAAGTTTTGCCTTTCCAAGCAGACAGCACACTTTACTCTTTGACCCTTTTCTACCCTCCTGTCCATTTAGTTCCACTGCTATAGTATGACACTGGCTCCCCTTCTCAAAAGAAAGGAGAGGAAAGTATTTTTCACTAAAATAATAGCTCCACTTTTGGCAACAAACAAAGGATAGAAAAAATACATCCAGAGAAACTGAACTCTTTAAAAGCGCTTTTTTGCTCTTTGATGACACAGGCATAAAGCCAAAATTCACCCCTTGTACTTCATGTTCAAAATTTCTCCACATAGCTTTAAATTGCTGACAGCTCTTTAGCTGCAGCCATGCTACCAGGCGCCATTATAATAGTTCGCCATATTATTATGATGTGTCAATGTTTATGACCTGTATCCCCAAACTGGACGACACTCAAATCTGTTGACTGCCTCTAAATCACTTTTTTGGAGAAGACTTAAAGTACTGAGATCGCAACTAGAATTGCTGTTGCTCAACTGGCCCCATCTAATCTTTTTTTCATTGAAAACACAAAAAAGCTTACAGAATCATAAAGCCCATGTGGAACAAAACACAGGAAAACACTTATTGTTCTCATATAGAGGAACACATATAATACCCACAGCTGTATGGAGGCCCAGAGGGCTTTTTTATTGGTGCATGGATGAATTTTTTATTGCTACTGCATAAAGTGTTCTTGAAATAAGTATTTGACCTCTGACATTAGCAAGATTCCCTCTTGGTGGCCATTAGAATATAAATCCTACTGTGTCTTCTGACCTTAAATGATGCACTATCTGCAAGGGGATATCTGCAAGTGGGAATAAAATCAGACAAAAAAGAGAAAGAAAGTGTCTTGTTGCCTGGACATGGGCCAAAGCGTTTTGAGGTGATTTCACTCACCTGAGCACTGAAAAACTTGAAGGAGTGTTGAGCAGAGCAACCGGCTTCACAAGCAAGCAAGAAAAATGAGCAAAAGGAGGAAGGCAGGAAAAGCAAAGAGGTATCGCTGACTACTCAGGGCTTGTAGGTCTTCAGTTAGTATGGCTGAGTAACGTCTTTTTCTACAGTCAGGCAACAAAGAGAATAATGTGCTTAGCCTCAGGTATGATGAACCTTTCCTCCATCAGCCCAAGCCTGCCTGTTTGCATAAAGCTAAGCATGACTAGTTGTCCATTTTGATGAAAAGATCAACCTGCTTTTAGTGTAGATACCTTCCAAGGATTTCAGTAGTAACATCAAACTTCAGTTGGCTGAAAAATATAAAAGTTAAGTTCTCTCTTATCCTTAAGAAAGCCTTTATTGATTTTATTAGTTCTTTTTTTTTTTTTTTTGTAAACTTGGTATCTCTGTTCAGCTCATATTAGCTATTGCGGACTTTTAATTAAATCAGGTAACTGATCAGATTAAAAGGTTTTTGTACCAGTTTTGCATCATATTTTTCAAGAGAATTTCTTGTAGGCACTGACTTAGCAGAAAATTGTCTTCTGATATTTGTCAGAGTTCTTGCGTCTTCCCTACCATAACTCTAGTTCTCTGACACTTTCCATTTCTTAGATCTGATCACATCTAAAACACCCCTCATCATACTCCACCTTCCCTGGGATGTCCCACAGTCCTGTGACCAATAAACCATAAAGCCAGGAAAAATATCACATTATTGGCAACAATGCATTATCAGAACTTTAGTCCAAGGAGTTCTAACAAGTTCTGTGCCTTTGGTCTCATTTTTCAATTATAGCAGTTGTTAAGTCACACCCCTCTGAGCTATTCTAATAATAAATCACTTTGTCCATCTGGAAAGTCACAGTCCTTTCTGGGAAGCACTTCCAGTGACTGTCAGGAGTCCGCACCCTGTTTATGAGAAGGTCCCGCTGGACAGCAGAAAAGATTGAGCTACCATTCTGAGTCTTTCTGTACAACATTCACACTGGTTTCAGTGGCAAATTACACTAAAAGCCTAGAAGAAAAATGAGGCAGGAGTCAGAAGGTGTACCTTTTTGCTGCCCTTCTGTTGAACAACAGCTAGGGGTACCCAGAGCATCTGCTAACAGGCAGTTCTAGGATTTCTTTGAGGAGGAAAGTCCCTTACCCTCAGCCACCATATTTATGTCCAGTATTTGTGAAACAACTCACTTTAACAAGGCTTTCAAATGGCTCCATCTCATGAGACCTCCAGATTCTCAAATGAGTTGTTTGAAAAGGTAGTGAAAACTGGGTCCTGGTACCCCACTCCTTCACCAGGATCTTTCCTTCACTTTGCTTGCATAGGAAGTGGACAGAAGGTGGAAGTGCTGACCCTGCTCTGCAGGTGGAGAACTAAAATCAAAATGGTCTTACAAGGAACTGCTTCTCCTTCTTCCCAAGCCTCCTCTAGTAAATAGGACATGGTGGTGAGTCTTAAGAAACTGAAGAAAGTCATGATGTATCTTAAGAAACAGGAATGGGGAGAAAATTATAAAGCCACGCAGCCTCAAATGTAGTGAAGATACACTTTAGTTACATAGCACCTTTCCATCGAGTAGAAAGTAGACACTGAGATGCAAAAAAACAAAGCTGAAAGAGTGGGCAACAGCTGGAAGTACAGAAAGCATTACTATTCACATCAACTACAGCTAGTAAATATCTCATTGCCCATGAATATAGGTGGCACTGCAGGCAATACAAACGGATTCCTGTGGTGGCACAGTGTGAGACTAGCTTCAGAAAGATTTGAGGTATAGGGAGTCTAACTCTTACTGCATGAAGGATAAAGCTCGTTCATTATGCTGTAATTAAATATAGAATGAAAAAAATATTTTCTTTATAAATGTCATATTTGCATCTAACCTACAAACACAGGACAAATGATTCTGAGGACAGGCAAATGCTATCTAATCAGCCACCTACAGCATGGAAACAGCAGAGAGACTGAGCAAATCTGACCTAGTCCAAAAGAAACAGCCATTTTCAGGGAGTTTCTAACTTTAGCGGAGAACACCACAGGCTTCTAAAATAGCTACAGGGATGTATATGAAAAACAATACACCATGTCATGGCTGGCTGGTGAGAACAAGACAGAAGAGGGCTTGCAATGGAGCAAGTGATGAAGATAGATTGATTTGAGTGATGTTTAAATTTGGTTTATTATGGGGCTGCAGTTGACAATGTTGCAGGCTGCTCACCTCCCAGAGAGATAGGCATGTGGGCCATTCTTTGATTTCATAAATCATCCAGGAACATACCCAGAGCATTGACCTTTTATGGGGAGGGAGCTCAGGGCATTCAGCATAATTTAACACCAGCATGTCGGATGGTGTCCAGCACAGTTTAACACTCCTTAACCTCTGCCTCATTAGACATCTGCCCTGTCATTTATCTTTCTGTTTATTTTCCAAGTGATATATTATTGGTAATAACTAAGGAATGGGCACTGATGTTACTCTCCATGGAGCTGCCATTAGTCAGCTGGAAGTCAGGCCAGCATCACTCCGAAACTGGTACACAAAACGGCTTTTAAAGGATTTCAGATTGTCTTTGCCAAGCAATTTCCTCCTGGCATGGGCAGCTAGCACCCCTTTTATATGATCTTTTATTTATTTTTACTCTTTCCAGGCCACATTTTAAGAGTTTTTAATACCAGCAAGTATTATTACTGTTGGTAATAAGACATGAATTATTATTTTTGCAGCAGAAACTTCATCCTGTCTGTGACAACCACAGTTAAATAAGAAGCCAGCAGGCAAAAGGCAGGGTCTTCCATTTCAACCACATATATACACATACTTGTACACAGAGATAAATTCACATACATACACACAAATACACAAACCCACACTCTTCCTTTCCACCTAGGTCATTGCCATAATGGAAGATATTAAGACTCCTTTCTAAATACAAATATTTTAGCATGTCTTCAGTTGACTGAATATTGGAAGTTTCATTTCTGCTGACATTCTTTATCAAGCTTTTCCAATATTTGGTATATTGAGTTACAATCTGGAAGGAGAAAAGAAAGCAAAGAAAGCATGGGGCCACAGTGAGGGGAAAATTAAATATTACACATTTTTTCTATGTTGTGTAACATATGTGTTGTGATATTGGATGGGAAGTAAATTCCAACAAAGGTTCTTCTATGATACATATGGTACTAAGGTTGAATTTAGATTTCTAGCAGGTTATAAAGACGATACAAGTTCAGAAGGAGCTATAAATTTTAAAAAGGCATTCCAGATTTGTTTATATTGTGGATATTTGTAAGTCAGCTCTATAATAGATGTAACACCTTGACAAAACATTGATCGTGTTTTGTTTAACTGAATAACAATATTTTGCTTATAAATCCATCATTGCATGAAAGATATTGAAATTTTGAACAATAACAAGCAATTTTATACAAGCAATATTACCAATGAGACACAGATTGAAGTACTTAAGAAACCCATTGGCTGACCTGAAATGTCCTCCACTTGAGCTGAAACCTTCAGCAAAAAAAAAACAAAACAAAAAACCTAAACAATATCAAATGTCCTGAGAAACTGCACAGGTATCCCTGAAATTTGGATACAGCGATGAGAGAGAGCAAAGCAATGGAGGCGAGCCTGCTGCTGGATCACACTGATTGAGGCAGGCGAGCACAGCCAAAAAGTAATCCAATGGGTGGGAGGGAGTTCGCTGGGGTACCAGAAGCTTTACTTTCCAGATGCACTTTATTTATACAGCGCTAAATCCTTTCAAAACTACCTACATCCCACACAGATTCTGTATTGCTGTATTGCTTAATTAATACCATCATCTTGGGTTTTGTCTAACACCATGGTTAGAGAAAAGAATTACATCTCTGCGTATGCAAATGCTTCCAAATCTAACATGATACCATGGAAGCAATTTTGACATCATAAACAAGGCATCTGCTCTTTTACTGCTTTGGTTCACTCTCTTCCACTGAACATTTAGCTGTACTTTTTTGAAAGTTGGGATCACATAACTGGAGTTTACAAGCTTTAGGGCTACTGTGAGCTTCTAGACTCAAACTCTCTGGCTACTTCTTCAGCAGTGAAAACAAGCTGCATATACCAGGATGCCTATACACCACATGGTGTACTTAAAAAAAAGGCAACGTGATCTGAAAATGAATCCAGCAAGGTGTTTCTGGGACCATGAAGCCACCTGTACAAGGCCCTTGTGAAAGCTCAAGCGTTGCTGGCTATTTGGGTCACCCACGTTGTCAGAAAGGAAACTCATACCAGAACAGGTGCTACTGGCATGATCCAAGCAATGGACAGTTTATTTTACAAGAGGAAATTAAAAGGCAGTGGCTTATTTAGACAAGCAGATCCACGCCTGAGAGGGGATACACTTGCTCTTTGCAAATACAGCTGGAGTATAAACACCAGAAAAGAGAATGAGCATTTTAAACTTAAAGACAATGAATTGGCAGGAAAACAAAGAGATATAAACCAGCCATTAAGAAATTCAGGCTGGAAATTATGTATAGGTTTCCAGCTCTCAGAAATGTGAATTTCTGGATTTACCACATTTTTGTAGCCATGGGGTCAGTATTCACCACTAGTTTGTGGTGGATTATGACAGATTTTACATGAGAGAGAGAGACAGGCCAAGCACACACTGTGCATCAGTGCCCTCCTCAGCTCTTCACAGCCTCCTCTAACTACCAGAACTGTGTGCCGGTTCAGACCATATGTCTAGCCCACATTCTGCATCTTCTCCCTCTGGAAGCCAGGGCATGAGACACACCTGGATGGAAATACCTCTTACATTTTCCATACTTCTGTGGTGTCCCCAGATGGGAGTCAGAAAGCACTCCCAGCTTTCTAGGTATGGGGCTGATCTTGCAAATCTCTTTAAGTCATGCAAAATAACTTGTCCGAGGTAAAAGCCTTACAACAGCATGGCAATCTTCTTTTCCTGTGCTAGCAAGGCAAGGTAAATCTGCCACGCTCCCTGCTGTACCTCAGTCTACTGAGACGGGGACAGCCCTGCCTGCAGCATGCCCAGGACTCAGCCTCTGTCAGGCACGTTGCCGGGGTCCGAGCAGCCACTCACCCCTGCAGAAGGAGCCTCCAGAAGTCCCTTTCTGTACCGTACACACATTGAACTCTGCACTCCTTGCTTAATCCTACTTAAGAGCAGCATTTATATGCTTGTGTGTTTCTCCTAATTAAGTGCCAAACGTCTCAAGCTTTCTCCTCAGTGAGGGAAAATTCAACCCAGCCCAGCCTTAACATAAATCTTATGATGCTAGTGATTCAGTCAAGCTACATGAGTCAAATTTGGCCCAGTTTTTTCCCCCCATTAGTAACAAAATGTAAAGCTTTTTTTTTAAGTACATAATTGATAACACTGTCAACAAAATTCACCATTTCCCCAGCATCACCCTATAATGAAAAGCAATGTTAATACAACACAGGCCAGAAACAAAACATTTTTAAGCTCTGTGTTTCTAGTTAAATTTTAAGGCTTTTAATTTTTGTATGTTGAAGTAGAAAATGGAGTATACAGAATATTCTAAATCTATAAATGCATCTAATGAGTTGAAAAAAGAAATTTTAGTTTTTATAGTCTTCTGTTATTATTTAAAGTCCCAGACAGGGTTACTATAACATACACAAAATAGATTATGTTTAGCAAGAATTTTAAAGATCAGAATTCCTGTAAACACCAAGTTTAACATTTGGGTACAATAAATTCAGCTTCCCTTTCTCTGTTAATGATATTCTGGGTAGATGCCTGCAGATCACTTACTTTGGAAAAAAATTATATGAAAAAATAAAGAGGTTTTGTTCAGGTTCTTTCAAGATAGAAAACATACTTGCTAGCACTGGGGCAGACCCCTGTCAAACACAGGTACATGCCACAGGACCCTGAATCTGAATAAAACCTCCCTCTGGATTGTGGTGGCAGAGCTTTGAAATCTAACTTGTGCCTGTGCTGAGTTACCCTCTGCACTGCAGCGGAAAGAGGGGTGGTCCCACCTTGTCTTGTCTTTTATCTCCCAGCTAGCTCGGGGAGGAATCTGGGGTGGGTGGGAGGTTTGCTCTCTCTTCAGGAGAGATGTGGTGTATTTTCTCAGTAGCCTGCGACATTACCAGCTGACAGGGTGCCCCGCAGAACAGGCACCCGGCATTGGTCTGAGGGACGTGGTGTTTCAGGAATCACCCTCAAAACCTAACAAACACAGATGCCCACACTGCCACACTGCGAAACACCATGTTGTAACCTGTGCTGGAAAACACACTGAGAGCGGGTACCAGAATTAGTCTTTTAGCCCTAAGAGTCTTCAGCAGCCCCAGCGGTGTTTGACAAGAGCCACCAATCTGTGTTTGATTCACACTCCAAAGAAATCTTTGAATGAACATACCCACAGTGCAGGGAAATGACCATGACATGGAATTTGCTGGCCAAAAATGCCAATATCTGAATTTTTCCCAAGGAAAATGGCCATATTTTTCATCTTAACAAAAGTATTATCTTTTTTATAGTTCATACTATTAATAATCCAGGCTATCTCAGCACAAATGAATGACTGTGGGCATGCTCC